>NC_081553.1:95358625-95398919 GCF_963082655.1 Stomoxys calcitrans
AAAGAATGAGGTTGAAGATTTGGTGGCAGATTTCTGAAAATTTTTTGGCGGCCCCATCTTTTCAAGAGGAATATTTGTTGCTTAGCCTCAAGAAAAAGACGGAGTTTCTTCTAGACCAAATTACCCGCTCCGGGAAAACGTTGGATATCGTTCTCGCCAAAAAAATACGAACTCCCTGGTTAATAGCTCTTAAAGTCGCTCAAAACCCGTACTTTTGGCGCACATGCACACTCAAACTATATCGGAAAGTGTTCTAAATCCAATTTGCGCCAAGTTTTTGACTCCTTTAACTTAAGGGCAATCTTTGCCGCTGAGGGTCTAGAGAAGGGACTATCAGGACAAATATCTTTCTCTGGACAAACGCCAAACGTTAATAAACTACGACCACGCTGGCACTTAGTACGTTGTTTCGCCCATAACCCGAAACTGTGCTCATAATTGAACCGTATCAATGAGCATCTGAAATTCAGAGTGCTTCAGTCTCCTGACTCCTTCAAGCGCAATCCTCGTCGTTGAGCACTTAAGGCAAGTGCAAACAACCTATACTGCATGGCAGTAATGTCGGCCTTGTACTTCTCCAATATATCCGCAATTGCGTATACTGCACTCTCTCTTTAAAAAGTGTGGACAATCCAGGTACAGATAAGCAATCATGGACCTTAAAACATTTGCGGAGGTCGTCAACATAGGGGGGATCCACTTTTTTTGCATCTTCGTTTTTTCAAAGTATTTTCTTCAGGCGGGGCAGCGGTCGTATTCTCTCTCTTACCGCTCATAGAAAATATCCTTGATCTGCTCGTCCTAGTCTTCTGTCGGGGAAAATTGCAAATTTTGCCCATGAACATTCCGCTAAGAAACAGGGGCAAACTTCTCACTTATCAATGAGTGCAGTCCGATTCAAGTTTAAGCTCAATGCTAAGGGGCCTCCTTTTTTTTAGGTGAGTCCTAGCGGCGTGCCACAGTGCAACACCTCTTGGGAGAGAAGTTTTACATGGCATAGTGCCTGCCAAATGTTGCCAGCATTAGGAGGGGAAAACCGCCGCTGAAAATTTTTTCTGATGGTCTCGCCAGGATTCGAACCCAGGCGTTCAGCGTCATAGGCGGACATGCTAACCTCTGCGCTACGATGGCCTCCATCGGGGCATGGACACAAATAAGGCTGAGATGTTGAAGAATTTGGTTTTTATGCGGATTGTGTCTAGCCTCTCATCCACCGGAGTAAGGCTGGAGACAAAGTGTTTCAGTCTCCAACTAACCACAAATCCACAGCCAAATTCTTGCCTCGTGTTATGGCAGCTATAGTATAGTTCGTCTCCGTTTGGGGTTGTTGTGACGCCATTCCCGGTTCATCGCACTTCCTGTAAGGCGGTAATTTCTGCCTTGTACTTCTCTAATACATGCACCAGCGCGTATACTGCACCTTCTCTGTAAAGAGTGCGGACATTCCAGGTGGAGATCCTCAAATCATGATCCGTTTTTCGATTTCGTGGATCGTCAACCTTAGGGAGTCCGTTTTTGCTATTCCTTTGTTTCTCAGAGTGATTCTTATAGTTTTCCGGGGGTCGGGTTACTGGTCCAGCGACCCAACCAAATGGTTTTTGTGGGATCGAACATGTATCCCTCGTTATCGCAGGCCGCTTGCTCCAAGATGCAACGCTCGCCTCCAGCCGCCCCTATTCTGGGAACAGACGCTGATGTTGATTGGTTATTTGAAGCCTTGTCATTTCGAGTATCATTGGCACTCAGTATTTGGGTAAGAGTACGAGCCATCTGACCCCTCGCTGAGACTCTCCAAAGAGCAACGATTTACACATGGTCACAAATTGTGGGCTGGGAACCCCCCAAGGTTTGTATATTTGGGAAGCTTTCTAATAGGGTAAGATAACAAGTAAAGATTTCTGTGAGTACGTCGAGGAATAGAAACACGGGCAATAAATAGAAGAAGTTCCATTTTAGTTTCTTAATATTTTTAAGGATTTGTCGGACTTAGTGATAATAAACATTCATATGTTCCTGCTGTTCCGAAGATTACACAATGGATTAGAATTTTTTATAAGTCTGATTGGGGAATGTCCCTGACTTCTACCTATCCTATCTCTTTGATTTTATTATCTTTATCTAACAGACAGAAAATAGCAACCAAATAGGCCTATCTGTCTTCTTAAGTAATTTAATTGCCAAGCCTTTTGCCAAAAGGCTAGGGTTATGTGTGTTGACACTTCTATTTGAACCACGCCTTCCCATCTGTATACATTTCTTGCCAAGACCAAAAATTTTACTTTGGAAAATTAGCAACAAATCCATTTTGATCCATACAGAGAAACAAAATAAATACAAAAATTTTCCACACCCATTAAATTGACTTCCATAGTGTTGCAGAGTCATTGGCCGACTGCACAGTAACGTAAAGTTGGCAGCAATAAGAGTTTCAGTTGCAAAAAAACAAGAAGCAATATTTTGGCACCCTGCCGTACACCAATAATCCTTAACAATTGTACAGTGTCAAGGAAAACAAGTGCACAGATTAGTGATGTACAATAATATGGGCGATTTTATTATATTTTTGCTATTAATTGAAAAACAAAAACATCAGGCAGTGCAGAGACGGGAGACTCAAAACAACCTAACGAACAGGGAGCCGACAATGGAACCATCAAAGAATTACTCAAGATTCGGAAGACTAGGATAGGCAAAAATCCTAATATTGGAACATCGGTCACCGACCCGGAACAAAGTTTCTGAAATAGACTATATTAATTACCAATTATTCTATGCTAACACAGGTACTTGGCCGAGGACCTGCATTATTTGATGTTAAAATATGAAATTATCTCTCTTACCCAGACTTTTCAATGTCAGATGCAGCAGTTCTGATGAATGAGCATACCTGGTATCACCTTATCTGCGTTTCGACTCTCCAACACCTCCGCCGCCACCCAAGTCGGAGCAGCAACGGCTAGTGAGGAAGACAAAACATACAGAAAATGAGGTACCAATAGGATGCAATGCGAACTCTCACCAAATCTCTTGGGATAGTACCAAAATTAATAAGCGGGGCTAGGCTTGGCAGAATATTTGAATACTAACGACCTAATAACACTTAATAGTGGTAACAGCGCTACATTTGTTAATAGGATTATGGAGGAGGTCTTCGATGTCACAATATGTTCGGCAAATATAAGTGACTAGCCGAACCGGGCCCGCTTCCCTGCGCCTTCTTTAACTCTCTAATATCTTTTAAGTGTGGGGACACTTCGCCCTGAATGCTGATATCGATATCGTGCCATTGAGGTGTCGCACTGCGGGATGCCGTTCGTACTCGATTATATTATAAGTTCCCTTATCATTGAGTTTAAACTTGAATTGGAAAGCACTATTTTCGTTTTCTTGTCTCCAATACCTTGCATTTGATACCCTTATTATGCTCATCGGACCACTTTCAGATATGGGTGGCGTTTTTGGGATAAGGGGGAGGGTCCGCTTCCACCCGATATCTATAAATTATATAGCCTATGTTTCCTTCCAGACAAATGTCCAAAACCTTTCATTTTGATACCGACAAATTATATAGCCTATGTTTCCTTCCAGTCCGACCTACACATAATCGCAAAATTTCGAGAAAATCGGTTTTGCCGTTTTTCAGTCGGAACAAACAAACCGAGTCCCATATATGCGTGATTGGCTAATCTGCCTATTTTAGGCGTTTTTGTGGGCTTGTGGTGACCCCCTATACTTGGACATGAATTTGTATGCCAGATTCGTTTTGATTTTGATTTTAATACCCATATTGTCCTTATCGGTCCACTTTTGATTTTGGGTGATGTTTTTGGGGTAACGGTGGAGGGTCCGCCCCCTTCCATTATCAATAAATTATAAAGCCTATTACTACTACTCTGCCATATTCGTAATCTACTCCCGAATACCTTTCATTTGAGTCCCATATTGTCATGATCGTCAAATAAACCTATTTTAAGGGGTTTTGGGGTTGGGGGGGGGCCGCCCCCCAAGTACATGGACCCAACTTTTATTATGAAATTCGTACTTTACTCTTGAATACCTTTCATTTGAATCCCATATTGTCCCGATCGGTCCACTTTTATTTTTTGGCAGTACCTTTGGGGTAAGAGAGAGGGTCAGCTACCTCCCGATATCAAAAAATTATATGGACTATGTTTCCTTTCAGACCATCCTACACAATCTGAAAATTTTAAGGTAATCGGTTCAGCCGTTTTTAAGTCTATGCGGAACAAGCAAACAAACACAAATTGAATGTTCGGAATATTATTGTAATTAATAAGGTTCAGGATTGGAGGGTCTCTATGGAACACTCCTTTTCGGACTATTACCCTCGAACATGAAAAATTCGACCTGACACTGCACATAAGCTGGGCATTGAAAAGCTGCAAACACAGCAGATGGCAAAAGCATACTCCACTCAACCGACCCAAGTGGTTAATAAAAAACACTCCTTGTCCAAATCCAGGAACTCTGCGACTAAGGTGGGTGTGGCCAGAGGGAACTGGGTCTGAGTCGACTGGGACTGGCTGGGTAGTTGTTGTAGCAGACGCTTGGTTCTGTCGAATGTTCAGATCCAGGAACTCTGCGACTAAGGTGGGGTGTGGCCAGAGGGAACTGGGTTTGAGTCGACTGGGTCTGGCTGAGTAGTTAAACAAGTGACGTGTGTGGTGTGGGACCTGGTCACAATCGGTACTAACATCCTGCACGTTGGAATCAATCTTTGCCTTCTAGGTGTTGAGGCGGCTGCAACAGCCGGATCGTAATTGAGCCAGAACCACTCTCGTATTCTGTGGGAGGTCAATTTCCTCAGGAACAATTGGAGGGGGTCGTTCTCCAAGGACAACGTGAACCTCAAGCTCTAAATGATGTAGATCTACCTTAAGGCTTCTGGGTGGTAGATACCGATATACAAGATGATGATTTGGATTGTCTATGCGATAACAGCACAGAAGGTATTGCTAAGACATCATATAGTCATGTCTATGCACGGGTAGGGTCTTCGCCTCCTGATAGAGATTGTTCACATGAGAACTGAGAAGACCACCCATCGCAGTTCGAAGAGCGACATTCTAACAGATCTAAATAATATTCCACTGCGAGTCACAGAGCTGACGAGACCAAACAGGCGCTGCATAATTACCCCAGACCAACCAATTGCTTTTTACATGGTCAACAAGCTCTCTTTGTCAGCATCCCAAGTGCTGCCGGCAAGTGACTTGAGGACCTTGTTTCTACTTTTCACTTTAACGCAAATTGTTGTGGTATGTGGTGAGAACGTGTAAGAGCTCTCAAATGTCACGCCGAGTATTTTGGGACACTTGATGGTCGGAATCATTTCTTCATCACATTTAGTTCATTATTCACCTCATGCGTGAACAATGTGACTGAAGATTTGAAGGCAGATATCTTCAAATATCTTGCAGAGTAATAAGCGGTAAGTTTGTTGTGTTGTGAGTACGGTGTTTCGACTTCTTTTCTCTAAATTCCACAAATAACTCTCGATCACGCAAATAATTCGCGACCCAGCGTTTCAGGCCTGACTGGAAGGACGTATTGGCAATGTCCTCAAATAGATTGGCATGGCTGACCGTGTTGAGTGCCTGCGGTAGGTCCAGTGTCACGAGGACCGTCATATCACATAGCCTTGGCTGATCGAAGCCAAGGCATCGAAGCCAAGACTGGAAATTCTCCAACGGGGTTCGGGAGGAGTAGTCCATCAAACGCCTTGGGTACTGGTGAGAGAAGAAAGATCGATCTGTGTGACTCCTCCTTATCTTTAGTAGCGGGATCACTCTTGCCATCTTCGAGACTTTACTACTATCAGAGTGTTCGAAGACAGGTTGAGTTGTAAGGTAATTGATTTCAGGTACTTTCAGATTCTTCGGCATCATTGTTGAGATTCCGTCGGGGCCCAACGCCATGGATGACTTGGCGCCACGGATGACAGTCGTAACTTCGTCAACGGTAAATTGTGATGGCTCTCCTTCGACCCAGAGACCACGGATGGCTCTCCTCCTAGCCCTGTCAATCTCTGGATGCACAATAAATTGACGGTTGAACAATCTGGCGCATCACTTCGAATCAGTCACAGTCGCCAAAAGTGACTGAGTTCCTGTCATCACATTTACCGGAGTTCGAAAGTGACTTAACAGTAGACCACAGCTTGCCTAAACCGATACCTAAGTTACATTGCTCCAAGTGTTTCAGCAACAAATTGCTCTTATGTTCGTAGACTTTTCTGTTTATTTCCAGATACAGCTTGCTGATTCTGGGTTTAGTAAGCTTCGTGCAACAAATCCCACTCAGGAGATCCGGGAATGCAATGAAAAAGTCTGGCGAGCTGCTGCACCTTCTCGTTATCTTAGTGGGGCATCCTTATCCTCTGTACAAAACGTGGAGCCTTCAATCTGCTCTGCCAAAGCAATGCCACGCTTTCCGTATCTAGGGGAGAATGCCATGAAACGTGATGCGCATTTAAGTCCCCCAGAACCAGACGATTTGGCCGGACAGTAGCCCACTTATCTCGGGCTTGCAAGTCTGGCTAAGGGCTTGACTGAAGAACAATAACAAGGCAGCAGGAGCCGATGAGTTGCCCGCTGAACTATTTTATAACGGAGGCGACACACTAAAAAGGCGTATGCATCAGCTTGTCTGCGCGATCTGGCTAGAACTATGTTCCATACACAAGATACTTTAGAGAGTACTGTGTAAAAGATTAAAACATAAAGTCAATAAGATAATTGGCTCTATCATTGGGGCTTTCCAAATGCAAATTTTCTCAAGAACATTAAACTAAGGAACTGGGGCAAAATGCGGCATAAGTTTATGTTAGGTTTATGTGGCAGTCTGCCATCAGACTCACTTAGACGTTTTCGTCCATTGTGATAGCATAGGAACAGAAGAATATGCCTTCTAGTTCCTACCGTTAAACCTTCCAGATCGCTTTAAAAAGCGCAATAACTTGCGAATGTTCACATCCGCTAATCAGACAGGTTCTCAAAGAAATTAGAACCTAAAGTGAAATTCCTTCTGACTGCTAGTGCGGGACACACACACGGAAGATGTTCTATATTATCTTCTTCTTCGATGTCCTCACAGCTTCTGCAAAAGTCGTTGCTGGCAACCTTCAGTCTGTCAGCATGTTTTCCGATTAGACAGTGACTTGTCATGATGGACACAATGGCTGAGACGTTTACTCTAGCCAATAACAGCAAAGCGGTAGACCTTTTCAAGTCTAGATTAGGCCACATAGTTTTGAAATGCTCACCATCTATCATTCGTTGTCCTTCGGACACGTCCTAAAAACTTTGCATACACGACGCTAGAGGCATACCCACAGATACCAGTTTCACTGGAATGTGTAAGGTAGCTCCTAGGCTCGCAAGCTCATCCGCTTTACAATTACCTGGGAAATCTCTGTGGCCCGGCACACAGAACAGGTGAATTTTGAACTGCTCAGCCATCTCGTTGTGAGATCTGCGACAATCGAGGGCGATTTTTGGGTTTAGAAATACATTTTTCGGGAATTTAATAGCTGCCTGTCTGCCTGAAAAGATATATACGCCAATCGTCGTAATGACATTATTTCTAAACCATTCCACAACTTCCTTATTTGCAAGGATCTCCGCTTGATATACACTGCAGAGGTCGGGTAACCTTTTCGATATGACCAGTTGTAGATCTTTAAAGCACACCCCAAAGCCTAACTAGTCGTCTTGTTTGGAACCATCCTTAGAGAAGTCTATGTAACTTCTATTATCAGAGATAACGTGGTTCCAATCGGTTCTACAGTACTTTTTATCAAAAAGCGGCTCAGTTAGGGTGCAATCCACTGCCCGGAACATGGGACATTGTATTAAGGGTAACACAGTGTCCGTAGCCACTATATGTCCAATGAGGAAGCTCCCTTAACCTCACGGCTATAGTCGCTGCAATTTATCTAGCCACAATGCTCAGAGGCATTACATGCTGACGACATCAATAGCATTGGTCGGTCACCGGAAGTAGTAACTACGGTCCGATTCTCAAAATGCCGTGTACATCCGAGCAGATAAATAATATGCAAGAAAATTGGGAACCATACATTTGAGATAGTCAGCAACTTTATTTACCTGGGCACCGTCGTACCCGACACGAATGACACCAATTTTGAAATAAAACGAAGAATCATTCTTTGCCGCTTTAGTCGAGCTTAAATGACCACGAAATGTGTGTAAGGAAGAGGGGATTGTTTGTTATGAATTGAAGGAAAGAAATTGCCAGCTATCAGGCAATCGGGCATAGATATCACACCATTGGCAGTCGCGTTTCTGGGCTGGTAAGACCCTCATCAGTGTCTAGTATATCATGTCCATCCTTCTGAGAAGATATTGCACAGATTTTGTGGCATGGGCACCTAACCATTTGAAATTTCCTTGTGGCAACACTTGTATTTTTATACCCTCCACCATAGGATGAGGGTGTATTAATTTCGTCATTCTGTTTGTAACACCTTGAAATATGAGTCTGATACCCCATAAAGTATATAATTTCTTGATCGTCATGTCATTTTAAGTCGATCTAGCCATGTCTGGTCGTCCGACCCTCTGTCTGTCGAAAGCACGCTAACTTCGAAGGAGTAAAGCTAGCCGCTTTAAATTTTGCACAAATACTTTTTATTAGTGTAGGTCGGTTGGGATTGTAAATGGGACAATTCGGTCCATGTTTTGATATAGCTGCCATATAAGCCGATCCTGGGTCTTGACTTCTTGAGCCTCTAGAGAGCGCAATTCTCATCCGATTTGACTGAAATTTGCACGTAGTGTTCTGGTATCACTTCCAACAACTGCGCTAAGTATGGTTCAAATCGGTCTATGGTTTGGTATAGCTGCCATATAAACCGATCTTGGGTCTTGACTTCTTGAGCCTCTAGAGGACGCAATTCTCATCCGATTTGATTGAAAATTTGAACGAGGTGTTTTGCTATCATTTCAACAACCGTGCCAAGTATGGCTTAAATCGGACCATGTTTTGATATAGCTGCCATATAAACCGATCTTGGGCCTTGACTTCTTGAGCCTCTAGAGGGCGCAATTCTCATTCGATTTGACTATAATTTTGCTCGTAGTGTTCTGGTATCACTTCCAACAACTATGTTAAGTATGATTCAAATCGGTTCATAATCTGGTATAGCTGTCATATAAACCGATCTTGGATCTTGACTTCTTGAGCCAATAGAGCGCGCAATTCTAATCCGATTTGGCTGAAATTTTGCATGAGGTGTTTTGTTATGACTTCCAATGACTGTGCTAAGTATGGTTCAAATCGCTAAATAACCTGATATAGCTGCCATATAAACCGATCTGGGATCTTGACTTCTTGAGCCTCTAGAGGGCGCAATTCTCATCCGATTTGGCTGAAATTTTGTACAACGGCTTCATTCATGACCTTCAACATACATGTCTTATATGGTCTGAAACGATCAATAGCTTGATACAGCTCCCATATAAACCTATCTCCCGATTTTACTTCTTGAGCCCCTACAAGCCGCAATTCTTATCCGAATGAACTGGTATAATACACAATGACTTCTACAATGTTCAGCATTCAATTCATTTTGGTTCTAATCGGACTACAACTTGGTATAGCTCCAATAGGATAACAGTTCTTATTCGACAAATGCGATCCATGGTGGAGGGTATATAAGATTGGGCCCGGCCGAACTTAACACGCTCTTACTTGTTAACTCTTTATTTTTATTTCTCTATCGGAGAGCACAATTTTTGATTTTATCTGAACTAAGGAGGAAACGTTTTAGCAAACATGGCTTGCAGATAGAGAATATAAAGTTTTGTTTTTGTTCAAATTTGGAATGCCTACCTTTATCCATAATCACTTTTCTCAAACAAAATTGTTCTCTTTTAAAAAATGGTTCACAATCTTCCATGTCCAAAATATTAGTTGGGCTCACATATCCATGCTATCCGATTCAAGTTTAAACTCAAAAATATAGCCGAGTCCGAATGGCGTGTCTCCTTTTTGAGGAGAAGTTTTTATATGGCTTCCTTGTATGGCATAGTACTTCACAATTGTTGCCAGCATTAGGAGGGGAAAACCACCTCTGACATTTTGTTCTGATGTACTTGCCAGGACTCGAACCCAGGCATTCAGCGTCATAGGCGGACATGCTAACCTCTGCGCTAAGATGGCCTCCGTTCGACAACTACGGCTTAAAATATTCTAGCGTGATATCATGAGCGAAGGCATGACTAAGTATACCCCATTGCTAGTAGTGGCTATAGAAAACCTTTACCTAACAAAGAAAATTTCAACGGAATCTCCCATTGTCATCACTTCATCTCAAGCGTGTATGCTTTTATCCATACATTTTCAAGTAACTCTTCCATTAGTGCGCTTGAATTCTTCTCCACACATTCGAATCTGTTGTTCGCCCCGTATTTGCCATTATGCGTCTGGAACTGTCTGTGACCCCTTTTGTGTAAGTTGGCCATAATGAATTGATTGGCTTAACACTTTGGTACGTAAAGGCCAATATAAGTTATGCTGTGTCAACAAGAATTATGGCCACTTATGTGCTGAGTGTGTCACTTCCCTGCCAAGTTGCTTCCATCTCTTCTCTTGCCCCATCTATTCCATGGTTATTTGTGAAAGTAGAGTGTATGGGTACGGTGGAGTTTAAGTTCCCCCAATTGACTGCTCTACCAATGCTCAACACCCAGAGCACCATGCTCTGTAGAATCTCTCAATTACGTTAAAAGTTTGTCCTGGTACTTGTCACAGGAAATTTGTGTGGACTTGTTCTCTGTTTGTTTGTGACTTTGTTTTGTTGTTGTGTGATTGTGTGATTGTGTATTTTGTGTGCTTGAGAGTGTTTACATAGAATTATGTCTTGGGCAAAACTTTGTTTCGTTCGTTGTCTGCAATGAAAGTTAAACGTAATTAATTTAATTAATATTGAATTATTAGCCTTTAATTAACAACCTCGAAATAGAGACGCTTGAACATTTATGAGTTATTAATTTGTGAATTTAATGTATGTGTGAAACATTGCTGGGAAAGCCCCATGTAATTTAATTAAAAATAAGATTTAGTGGCATTCAATTATTGGGGTATTTAAAATTTATTTAAAACTCTTTGCAATTGAATTTCAATTAAATTCAAATTTTAAGTAAACCTTGAAGTGTCATATGAATATTAATAGAGAATATTTTGTTTGCCATTTCAGGTGAGGGAGACAAGATCAGGTAAGTGAATATTCTGAAAGTTGTTTTGAATTAATTTTTAACTACTGAACCAATTCGCTTAAAAAAAATGCTTGACAAGAAGATCAACATATGCATATATCTAACATGCTTCGAGGGATGCAAAATTAGTGCTTTTTGCACCAGATTTGGTGCATTTTAGATTACATAAAGCCCAGAAAAGAGAAAATAGGGCTGCAATAAAACTTATGAATGCTGATATTAGTACTAATACGGCCAGATCCTTGGAAGTGTCCAGCCGAGATGATACTGCTCAAATTGTGGCAACTTGATCAGCTTAAGAAGCTACCGGCTAGACGTTTCGTTAATCTCGCTAATTCTATGGCCGACCTGCTGCCTACCTTGGTGAAGTGGCAAAAGGAGTAAGTTTGGGGATTTTAGTGCTTTAACAGATGGATTCAAGATTGAAAGTTAGGATAGGTTTAAATGGCAATCTAGCAATCAGACTTACCAAGTCATATTCGACCATTGTGATAAAACAGGAACAAGAGAAGAAAGATGTCTTTCATTTCCTACCGTAGATGGGTTCGCATCCAACGAGCATAAACTGACCGCAGGTGTACTCCAGGGCTCTGTCCATTTTATACTCACCACCATAGGAAGGGGGTATACTAATCTAGTCGTTCCGTATGTAACTCTTCGAAATATTGATATGAGACCCCATAAAGTATATATATTCTGGATCGTCTAGATATTCTAATTCCATCTAGCCATGTCGGTCCATCCGTCCGTCCGTCTGTCGAAATCACGATAGCGGTCGAACGCGTAAAGCTAGCCGCTTGAAAATTTGCACATATACTTTTAATTGATGTAGGTCGTTGGGGATCGAAAATGGGTCATATCGATTCAGATTTGGATATAGCTCCCATATAAACCGATCTCCCGATTTGACTTCTTGAACCCTTAAAAACCGAATTTTTGTCCGATTTGACTGATATTTGGCACATAGTGTTCTGTTATGATTTCTGACAACTGAGCAATGTACGGTCCGAATCGGTCTATAACCAGATGTAGCTCCCATATAAACCGATCTCCCGATTTGATTTCTTGAGTCCTTACAAGCCGCTATTTTTGTCCGATTTAACTTAAATTTTTCATGTAGTGTTTTATTATGACTTCCAATAACTGTGCGAAGTACGGTCCAAATCTATCAATAATCTGATATAGCTCCCATATATACCGATTTCCCGATTTGACTCCTTGAGCTCTTACAAGCCTCAATTTGAGTCCGATTTGGCTGAAAGTTGGCTTGTAGTCTTTTATTATGACTTCTAACAACTGTGCCAAGTGCAGCCAAAATCAGTCTATAACCTGATATAGCTCCCATGTAAACCAGTTCGGTTCCTAGAAGCTTTAGTTTTGGTGGTTTGGCATAAGTTTGGTATGTAGAATAAAATTATGCCCTACAGCTTAATTTTTTTGTATACATTTTTAGCAGAATCCATGGTGGTGGGTTCCCGAGATTCGGCCCGCCCGAACTTAACATGCTTTTACTTGTCTTTATCGGATCGGTTGTACAAGGCGTTTTGGTAGTTTCAACCATCCATTTCGTCTTATCTCCATTTACTGACAGACCCATTTTGATTGACTCATTGACTTTAGGTTTTAGTCTTTCACAAAGTACGCTCGATAGTATCTTGTATGCGATGGGTAGGAGGTTTATTCCTCTGTAGTTGACACATTCCGTCTTGTCTCGTTTCTTGTGTACGGGACATTATAGGTTAAGGTTCCATTCATCGGGTATGCGTTCTGCTAGACAGATTGTGGAGCAAGCTGATGCAAACGCCGTATCAGCGTGTCACCTCTGGTCTTAAATAGATCAGCGGGTAACCCGTCGGCTGCTGCTGCCTTGTTGTTATTTTGTCGGGTCACTGCTACTTGGACTTCATTCTTGGAGGGGGTTCTGCGGTATCCTCTTCGCCGCCAACATCGGACACTAGCAGTTGGGTAAAATGTTCTTTCCATATCCTCAGCATGCTAGCTGCGTCAGTTACCAGATTTCCTTCTCTTTCTCGGCAGGAGGGTGTGCCTGCACCAAAGCCATCGGTTTGATGTTAAATTCTTTGATAGAATTTCCGGACTTCATTCTGACTCCTGTACATCTTAATTCGCTCACACTCACCTCTTTCCATTTCCGGTTTCTTGCTGCGGAATAGACGCTTCTCCCCTCTCCTTTTTCTCTATACCTCTTCCTCATCTGGCACGTTGCTACTGATTGCAGGGATGCTCTGTATGCCACCTTTTTCGCTTTACCAGCATCTCGATACTCTTGGTCGTACCTTGGGTTTTTTAGGAGAGGCTTCTGGTACACAAGTGCTGGTTTCGCAACATTTTCCATGAAGTTGGCAATGGATTGCCACAGCGCCCTTATATCATCGGAACAAGAAGTGCTTCATCGAGCAGTTGGGTCAGTTGAGTGGAGTATGCCGCTGCCATCTGTTGTGTTTGCAGCTTTTCAATGTCCAGCTTCCGTGCAGTGTTAGAACGTACTTTTCTTGCCATACTCAAACGGGTGCGAAGCTGCCTCACACTTAACCTATATATCTATGGGTCGGATATCTTGAATAGTCAACAATGCCTTAGTGGGCGTGGTCTTCATCCCCCCGGCTATGCTTAGACAATATTTGCTCCGAACATGATGTATTATCTCTACGTTGCACTTTTTCTCCATCGCAAAAGACCAAACTAGTGAGGTGTTAGTAAGTGTTCTAATCATGCTCCTGTAGAGCCAGTGATCTATCCTCGGATTCAGGCCCCAAGGCTGAAAGTTCAATATTGTGAACACCAACTTTCTCTTGGTTATCTGGAAAATGGAAATTCGGCATCAAAAGTTACCCTGTATTCTGCCCACGCTATTTAAATATTCCAGCTTTCTTGCACAGAAGACAACCCACCTGAGGTCCTTGTGAAGCACTTTGCTAAACAAGATCTCTCACTAGTGCTTACGAATTTTCTACATAATTTCCGCCAGAAGATTTTCTTTTCTCATTTTGTCTTCTTTATGATCCACCGCGAGTTTTGGATCGCTTTCTTTCGTCTTTGGTCCCAGTCTCTCAAGCATATATATCCTGCTTTTCTTATATCTGATCATTTGGGATTTCTGTATGACTTCATTCTTTCTAAGGAATAAAGGAGGAAACATTGTAGATTGATACTCTTAGTACTCGCCAGATATTGGTACTCGTTCTGGACTTATTTTCAGGAAACATACCAATTTCGGTACCCCTATGTCAGATTTCCTGAAGTTCTTCCAATTGGTTGTTCTCGAATTTCTGCACAAATTTCTTCCCTCCATCTCTTACTCATGCTGAAAATTAATCCTGTAAATGGAAAAGCAAATTTTGCCCATGAACATTCCACCAAGGAACAGGGGCAAACTTCTCACATATCAATGAGTGCAGTCCGATTCAAGTTTAAGCTCAATGATAAGGGGCCTCCTTTTCATAGCCGAGTCCGAACGGCGTGCCGCAGTGCGACACCTCTTTGGAGAGAAGTTTTACATGGCATAGTACCTCACAAATGTTGCCAACATTAGGAGGGAAAAACCACCGCTGAAAAATTTTTTTGGTGGTCTAGCCAGGATTCGAACCCAGGCGTACAGCGTCATAGGCGGTCATGCTAACCTCTGCGGAAAAGAAGCGCTGGAGACTTTGAATCTCTGTTAATTTTAACACTAGATTTACTAGACCAATAAACGTGTCTTAACTTCGTTGGTGGTGTCTGTGCTACTCCCTAGACTTCTGATCAAGAGTTGGACCATGTCCGTGGAGTTGTTGATCATTTTATTGTTTCTAATCGTTTGATAGTTTCGACGTATCTAAGGCTACTGCTGACAAATCTTCATCACAGCGAGATATCATGCTTCTACTCCTATTTACTGCTGAAGGAAAACATGAACCCCGGATTTTTTTTTTTTTCGTTGACGAATCTCGTTACCAACCACATTTTCTGTATGAGGTCCTTCTTCACATAATTGTCGGCGGGTAAGACCATTCTTACGTGGGTTAAACTGAACTTAACATCTCTCCACAGCAAGATATCGAAGATCATAAAATGGCAGGTTTAACCTTTAGGTGTTGATCTTCGATCGGGTTCCATGTGAGAGGATTATAATATTGGTTGCCCAAAAAGTAATTGCGGATTTTTTAAAAGAAAGTCAATGCATTTTTAATAAAACTTATAATGAACTTTAATCAAATATACTTTTTTTACACTTTTTTTCTAAAGCAAGCTAAAAGTAACAGCTGATAACTGACAGAAGAAAGAATGCAATTACAGAGTCACAAGCTGTGAAAAAATTTTTCAACGCCGACTATATGAGAAATCCGCAATTACTTTTTGGCCAACCCAATAGCTTTGTGCTTCTCATGTTCATTAAGCAGTTCAGTAACAGCAGCTGCTATTTAGATTATCGTAAAGTTCCATGGACGTTAATAACTCCTTTAATTGGCCTGAAAACAAGAAGGCTTTAGTTTTCATTGCTTCTTTACAGTATTTTTTTTTTTTTAATTTTTATGAGTGTGGGCTATTAAGCAGTCCCAGCCTGCTGTTTTGCCACATATGACTCTAAACGAATAGGCAAAACAATTGAAAACCCACTTTTAAATCACTTGCTGTTTGCGTATTCTCCGCGCTGTGTATAATTAAATTTCATTTTATTTGCCATAATCACATGTTTCACCTGCCCCTTTTTTTTGCAAATGACATCATGACACAGAGAAGCTAAAACGAATTCCTGCCTTTCCATTGATTCCATCAATTCATGTCAGATCTGCCACAACCTTTAAGCGAAATACGTGAGAATTTGCTCCTTTATGCGAATCGACAACAATGGCAAGGTGGGTGAGTGATAGTGAATGAAGGGATGCCAGTAAAGGAAAACTGGCACAGGCAGAAGATGTTTGAAAGTCATTTGAATTGGATTTTTTTTTTTTGGAAGGGGAGAAAGAAAACCTATTGCTAAAGGCCTTAAAATGGCAAAAGAAAAGGTAGGATGCCGAGAAATTGCAACAAAAACAACTATAAATGGGTATAAAAGCCATTGTTGTAATTGAAGAATTACACCTTTGAATGTGAATGTGAGAATGAAGATTTTTTTCTTGTATTCTTTGAAGAAGGACTCGCGCTAGAGGGGTTACATAACAGTGGGTGTTTGTGTAGCAAAAGAGTAACACACAGTAAGCAGCAGCACCAGCAGCAGCACATGGTAAAAGACATAAAAGCAATAAAGCCGACACTAACGCATTTACTTCTGCCATTTCTTCTCACCTCAAGCTTCTTATAGTCCATGCTTTTCGTTTACGAGGGGTTTAACAGTTTTTATATAATGTTAGAAGGTTTTGGAACAAAAACTAGAATCTGAAGAAACATGTTGGTGCTGACATCAAATTTAAACAAATCTTAATGTATAAACAACTAACGAAGGGCTAAAGTCAGGCTAAGCCGACCTTTTGATACCCTACACCATATTGGATATGCAGGCTAAATCGTCGAATTTAAAATTTGCTTAAATTTGATATGTAGAATTTCGATCAAAATCCATACATATTGTAGGAGCCATAGAGTAAACTGTTCTGCAAATTATCGAGAAGATCAATTGGTAATTGGGTTAGCAAAGGCCTTAAAAGTGAAAATCGGGAGATGAAGAAACTGAAGAAATTTCTATGAAATTCATCAGAAGAGTTATAAGAGAAACATTCGTGTAAAATTTTGTGAAGATCAGTTAACAAATTATTCAATTAATGAATATTATTCAAAATTGGACGAAAATATATATGGGAGCTCTATCTAAATCTGAACCGATTTCTATTAATTTCAATAGCAGTACCAAGAGTCATAAGAGAATCCTTTGTGCCAATTTTCGTGTGAATCGGTTGACAATTGACCAAATTATTGCAATACTAGTACAAATAGGTCGAACATATATATGGGAGCTACATTCAAAACTGAACCGATTTCTATCAAATTCAATAGCTATACCGGGAGTCATAAGAAAATCCTTTGTGCCAATTTTCGTGTGAATCGGTTGACAAATGACCAAATTATTGCAATACTAGTCCAAATCGGACGTACATATATATGGGAGCTACAGCTATATCTTAGCCGATTTCCATGAAATTCACCAATAATGTCTAGTCTTATAAGGGAACCCCTTGTGCAAACTGTTTTAAGAATCAGTTTGCAAATGACGATATAATTGCAAATTAAGTCCAAATTGGTCGAACATATATATGAGAGCTATCCAAATTTGAAACGATTTTTTCAAATTTTAAAAACGATCGGATGAAAATTGCAACCTGTACTTTGTGCACATATGGACAGAAGGACATATCTAAATCGAATCAGAAAGTTATTCTGAGTCGATCGGTCCAACCTTCTTGGGCCTTAAATGCATTCCACTAAAGAACAGGGGCAAACTTCTCACATATCAATGAGTGCTGTCCGATTCAAGTTTAAGCTCAATGATAAGGGGCCTCCTTTTTATAGCCGAGTCCGAACGGCGTGCCGCAGTGCGACACCTCTTTGGAGAGAAGTTTTACATGGCATAGTACCTCACAAATGTTGCCAGCATTAGGAGGGAGAAACCACCGCTGAAAATTTTTTCTGGTGGTTTCGCCAGGATTTGAACCCAGGCGTTCAGCGTCATAGGAGGACATGCTAACCTCTGCGCTACGGTGGCCTCTTGGTCTTAAGTAAGTTTGATTTACCGAACCAATTTGCATAATTTAGGACTCAATTTCCTGAAAACCTATGCCCTCCTCTGCAAATGACTAGAACATTTTGTACTGCTCCGATAAACAGATACAAAACTGTGAACTTTTTTCCAATTTCGGACCACGTCGTTTGGTCTCTGGCCAATGCATAGAAGGCATACAATGCAAAAAAATAATAACAAATATGCTGTTTGAGAACGTATAGAGGTAACTCTACTAAATTCAAATTATTGGGTTGCCCAAAAAGTAATTGCGAATTTTTCATATAGTCGGCGTTGACAAATTTTTTCACAGCTTGTGACTCTGTAATTGCATTCTTTCTTCTGTCAGTTATCAACTGTTACTTTTAGCTTGCTTTAGAAAAAAAGTGTAAAAAAAGTATATTTGATTAAAGTTCATTCTAAGTTTTATTAAAAATGCATTTACTTTATTTTAAAAAATCCGCAATTACTTTTTGGGCAACCCAATAGTTAGAGCAGAGGTGTTATCGAAATCGTGTGCAAAATTTCAAGGCCTTAGGTGATCCGAGCGCCTCCTGGCAGGACCCTCGGCAAAGTGTTCGGGCTGCCAAACCTTCATTTGTTGTCCGATTTTCAAAGTTCATTGCTTGCTGGATAGTTCTCAAACATACATGCACACAAAAGTCTTACTTTACTTTAAATGGCTATGACAGAACATTTGTTCCACTAGCCGAACCTAGAATAGCGTTCCAAGCGCCTTGGTCTTCTTGATCTTTCGAGGTGTCTCCCTCGACTTGATTTTTCCAACGGGTTTTTGGTCTTCCCTGTTTGAGTGTAGCGTTTGCCTTCAAAAGACTTCTTTGCTGGAGCTTCTTCATCTTTTCTGACAACATGACCTCGTCAACGCAGCCGTTGTATTTTGATACGTGTAGCTATGCTATCGTCGTCATAGACATCGTGGTTCATACGACGCCTATATTCTCCATTAACGGAAACTGGTCCATATATTTTACGAAGAATCTTTCTCTCAAACATTCCAAGCAATGCCTCGTCTGCTTTTACAAGCAGCCTTGCCTCAGAACCATATAACAACACGGGTAGTATCAGCATATTGTATAGTGTAATCTTTATCTCTCGAGAGGTGGCCTTGTTTCTAAACTGCTTAGTTAACCCAAAGTGGCATCTGTTTGCCAGTATTATTCTTCGCTTGATCTCAAAACTGGTGTCACTGGGTATACTAATTTCGTCATCCTGTTTGTAACTACTCGAAATATTCGTCTGAGACCCCATAAAGTATATTTATTATTGATCGTCGCGATATTTTATGTCGATCTAGCCATGTCCGTCCGTCTGTCCGTCCGTCTGTCTGTCGAAAGCACGCTAACTTCCGAGGGAGTAAAGCTAGCCGCTTGAAATTTTGCACAAATACTTTTTATTAGTGTAGGTCGGTTGGTATTGTAAATGGGCCATATCGGTCCATGTTTTTATATAGCTGCCATATAAACCGATCTTGGGTCTTGACTTCTTGAGTCTCTAGAGAGCGCAATTCTTATCCGATTTGAATGAATTTTTGCACGACGTGTTTTGTTATGATATCCAACAACTGCGCCAAGTATGGTTCAAATCGGTCCATAACCTTATATAGCTGTCATATAAACCGATCTTGGGTCTTGACTTCTTCAGCCTCTAGAGGGCCCAATTCCTATCCGATTTGGCTGAAATTTTGCGTGACGTATTTCAGTCTTACATTCAACAACTGTGTCAAATAATGTTCAAATCGGATCATAACCCGATATAGCTGCCATATAAACCGATCTGGGATCTTGACTTCTTGAGTCTCTAGAGGTCGCAATTATTATCCGATTTGCCTGAAATTTTGTACGACGGATCCTCTTATGACCATCAACATACGTGTTTATTATGGTCTGAATCGGTCTATAGCCCGATACAGCTCCCAAATAAATAGATCTCTGTATTTTACTTCTTGAGCCCCCAAAGGGCGCAATTCTTATTCGAATTGGCTGACATTTTACAGAGGTCTCCAACATATAATTTAATTATATGTTGGTCCAAACCGGACCATATCTTGATATCGCTCTAATAGCAGAGCAAATCTTTTCTTATAGCCTTTTTTGCCTAAGAAGAGACGCCGGGAAAAGAACTCGACAAATGCTATCCATGGTGGAGGGTATATAAGATTCGGCCAGGCCGAAGTTAGCACGCTTTTATTTGTTTAATCTGATCGGTAGTACAGGGCATTTTGGGAGTTGATACCATCCATTTGATCTTATCTCCATTTACAGTCAGACCCATTTTCAACGATTCTCTTTCGATTCTATCAAAGGCTGCAGTTACTACTGCCGGTGACCGACCCACGATATAGGCGAGTAGCATGTGTTGATCTCGTATAATCTTCTCCAGTAGGATATTGAAGAGATCATACGATAGGCTGTTTCCTTGTCTGAAACCTCGTTTGGTATTGAATGGTTCGGAGGATTCTTTGATATTCTTACAGGGATAACAAATAGGGGTATCGAAAGCGGCTTTGTAGTCAACAACGCTGTAGTTGACACATTCCGTCTTGTCTCGTTTCTTGTGTATGAAACATATTGGGTTACCCAAAAAGTAATTGCGGATTTTTTAAAAGAAAGTAAAGGCATTTTTAATAAAACTTAGAATGAACTTTAATCAAATATAATTTTTTTAAACTCTTTTTCTAAAGCAAGCTAAAAGTAACAGCTGATAACTGACAGAAGAAAGAATGCAAGCTATGAAAAAATTTGGCAACGCCGACTATATGAAAAATCCGCAATTACTTTTTGGGCAACCCAATAGTATGCTGAGGTTCCAATCATCGGGTATGCGTTCTCCTAGCCAGATTGTGCAGACAAGCTGATGCATACACCTTATCAGCGTGTCGCCATCGGTCTTAAATGTTCTTCAGTCCCGTCACCGCTATTTGGACCCCATTCTGACTTGGAGGTAAACATTCGATACCATCATCAGAAATTAGTTCTGCGATATTCTCTTCGCCGCCATCGTCGGATACTTGCAGTTGGGTAAAATGTTCTTTCCGTGTCCAAAGCACACTATCTGTGTAAGTTACCAAATTTCCTTCTTGTCTCTGCAGGAGGGTGTGCCGGCACCATCGGTTTGATGTTTAATTCTTTGGTATAATTTCTGGAATGCGGAAATTCCAGGTGCAGATCCGCAAATCATGGTCCTTTTTTTGTTTTTGTGGGTCGTTTTCTGGTTTTACAAATATGCTCTCAATTATGTCCTCTTTAAGATTTGATTCTATTTTAGTACCGCAATCAAAAAAAGTCAATTTTGTTCACATAAATACAAATTTTAATTTTTGGGAAAAAATATGTTGCCTTCATTTGTTGGAAAACTTTCGTACGAAAACACCAATTGTTTGAAGAGGGACCTCCAATATAAATATTTTTCTTAATCCTCCTTATTTCAAGTGTTCTTTAAAAGATTGGTGAAAGTTTGAGTTTGGTCAGGTTTAAGTTATAGTTGGTTGCATTTAGCTAACTGAACTCCAAATTTCTGGGCTAATAATAAAAAAAAATATTTTCTTTTTTTACATTTTTGTCCACCGGGGCAACACTGTGTGCCGTGACTATAGATCAGAAGGAGTTTTAGATTGTACTCGGCTTCTTATCATGAAGGTGAACAAACACTTCCAAAATTCTTGAAATCAAATTGTGTCGGTTTCTGCATATGAAGGCGTTGCCAGACGCATT
This sequence comes from Stomoxys calcitrans, assembly GCF_963082655.1. Lineage (NCBI taxonomy): Eukaryota > Metazoa > Arthropoda > Insecta > Diptera > Muscidae > Stomoxys > Stomoxys calcitrans. Next base: position 95,380,330 of record NC_081553.1, read on the forward strand.
GTATTCACCCCGCCGAGATGTCTGGTATCTGAGTTAAAGGCGACATTTATGACCAGCCGAGTGTCTTATACGAAATCTAAATTCCGTAATATCGATGGCTCACATGTAATTTCTCTCTTCTTTTTGCGGAATAGATGATTCTTCTCTCTGCTGACGTGTTGCTACTGTCTGCAGGGTTGATATATATATCGCAGTCTTTGCTTTTGACAGTAGTCTAGAACTCCCGGAGCCTATCCAGGGACTCCAAACAGTCCGCCACACATCTCGACCTCACCATCCCCGTTCCTGAGGCCTTGAGCGCCGCATACATTTTAAGTTTCGAGGGCAAAGTCCCTTTCCAGAATTTCTCTTGCGGCCACTGCAATAGCACAAACCTCTGCCTGAAAGGCCGTACTCTCGTCCCGCAGTCTCAGAGACATACCCTGACTCCATCTTGGAGTCATTTGTGTAGATCGAGGTCTCATCCTCCTCAAGTACATCATTCGCCCTCCATTCGTCCCTCTCGGGAAATCGAATAGCGAATGCCCTCACTCCAGTCGGCACTGGTGCCAGGTAGTTGGAGATCCTCCTTAGTTTACCCTCCGCATCCATTAAACCCAGAATCGAACTGTGGTCGCAACCATCCTCCTTCAGGCCTTTAGTACCCAGGTACGAATTTATTGGCATTTTCGCAAATCAAGATCCTTAATTCGTTTGTGGTCATAGTCATCGGTAGGTAAGTCCATTTTTCTTTTTGTTTATTCTGAGTTGCCGGTATTTCCCACAAAAGCGGCTTAATGGACGTTTTGACAAACATGTTTAAGCCAAAATGACCCTTTCTATACATTATGACACCATCTTCTTCTTGTCAGGTGTGTCACTTCTATTGGGGCCCACTCATGGCATGACGACGATAACTCCTCCAAAGACGCAAACAAACACGGAACATCTTACGCTATGCTTTATACAATTGAAAACCCATAAAGGCCATAAGAGATAAAAATCCCTCAAAGCCATCACATGCGATGCTTTTGCTGACTTTTGTACCGTAACGAGTGACTTTGGGTCAAATGTAAATACACAGCAAGAAAAATCCGGTTTAGTAGTCAACTAAATTGCACTTTACTAGTAAAAGGCATATAGACACATTCTTACTCAGTTCTTTTTATGCCCACCACCACAGGAATATCTTTTTCCGACCCTGCAAGGTATATATTTCAGATCGTCATAATATTCCGTGTGTCTGTTCCTCTGTTGTAATCAATCTATAGCCTTAAAAAATTAAGATGGTGAGCTGTAATTTTGCACAGTTACATATTTTCTTAATATGCAAGTTCTTGAACTGGCCAAATCGGATCATATTTGGATATAGCTGCCATACAGATTGATTTTCTGATTTAGGGTCTTGAGCTCACAAAAAGGCCCATTTATTAGCCGATTTAGCTCAAATTTGCAATAGTGTACAAGACCACTCGATATCAGAACCGAGTATGGTTCACATCAAATCACATTTAGATATAGCTGCCATATGAACCGATCTGCCAAAGTAGTGCCTTTAGCGTGTAAAAGGCGCATTTGTTATCGAATTTCACCAACATTTCGAACAGTTGAATTGGGTGCTCCGATATCCGAATCCACATGGTATGAATCGAATCGACATCATATAACATTTAGAAATAACTGCCATATAGACCAGTATTCCGCCTTAGGGTATTAAGCACATAAATACTGCATTTATTATCGGATTTAACTAAAATACGGAACAGTGAGTTGCATTAGGGCACCCGATTTCCGAACGGAGTATGATCGAGATCGGAAAACATGTGAATATGATTGATTTTGCAGATTCAGGGTCTTAAGCCCATAAAATCCACATTTATTACACGATTTGATTGAAATTTGGGTTAGTGAGTTGCTTTGAGCCTCTCGATATCGGACTCAAATATGGTTCATATCGGACTATATTTAGATATAGCTGCCATATGGATCTGCCGAATTAGGGTCTTAAGCCACGTTAGGTTGTTGACACAGTGACTTGTATTAGGCCTCTCGTCATCCGACCAGCATATGGTTCAAGTAACACTATATTTAGATATAGCTGCCATTTAGACCGTTCTTCCAATTTAGGATATTAACTATATATAAAAAGCGGACTCGTTGCCCGATTTCACTGAAACTGTGACTTGTAAAAGAGTTTTTGAAAGCTATAACTTTAAAATCTCTTAAAACTCATTGCGTTGTTTTTTCACGGCCTACCATTATGTTGCTCCTTAGTAATAATTCTGGAAACAGAGAGGGGAATTTTCACATGCTACGTGTTATCACATGCTAAAGGTCGTAATATATGTCATCTTAATGCATAAAACCTAAATAAGAAGATTGAAGAATTTCGCTATCTCATCGAAAACTCTGGAATTGATGCTGTATGCTGTATTAATTGCAAGTAATATTCTCGATATGACCTGACCTGTTCTAGATCTTTAGAGTACACTCCAAAACCCACCTGGTCGTTTAGTTTGGAACCATCCGTATGGAATTCTATGTAACTTCTGTTACCAGGGATATCGTAGTTCCAATCTGTTTTATCAGGAATAATGGTACAATAATTTTTATCAAAAAGCGGCTCATGTAGGGTGTAATCCCCACTGCCTGGAACATCGGATATTGTATCAAGAATAACAGTGTCCGTAGCCGCCACATGACTAAAGAGAAAACTCCCTTAACCTCACTACAGTGGTCGCTCCAATCTGCCTAGCCAAAATGTCCACTGGCATTAGATGTAGCATTAAATTCAGTGCTTCAGATGGTGTCGTCTTCAGTGTGATATTGAGGTAAACTATTGAGCAGTAGGTGGACTTTTGAAGCGCCATCCACCTGACCACAACACCATATTGCATTATTGATCAAACAGGTCTAAACCTTCAACTTTTGTCAATGGCTCTCTTGCAGGTGTATAGGGCAAGAGTTGCCTTTCTTGCTCTTTCCAAAAAGGTTGGATTTGAAGTTCAATTTCCTGTCCAGCAAAACACCCAGGTATTTTGCGCTTTATGCAAATGGAACATTTTCTCTTCCCAGAGAGACAGGTGCCACTGTATGCAACTTGTATATCCTGCTGAAGGGAACTACTTGCACGGATTTATACCTAGACCACTTTCGGTATCCCACTTGGCTGTTGCACATAGAGCTTCCTGAAGTATATCTCATAGAGTGCAGGGGAAACTTTCACCTTACCTCAATTGCCACGTCATCAGCATACGTGACCACTTATGCGCCTTTTTCTTCCAGAGACAATAATATAAATGATTATGTTCCAAAGTAGAGGTGACAGTATGCCTCCTTGAGGTATTCCTCTGCTGACCCATCTTTTCGGATCCACCAATCCCAAGCCTGCCGTAATGCATCTTTTAGTAAGTAAGTTTTTAATAAACTTTCTTAAGGTAGAGTTGATGTCTAGAAACTCCAACTCCTTCATAATTTACGTCGGGTTTACATTAGTGAAAGCATCTTCAATGTCAAGAATAGCATTTCTACGAATATTCCTCGACAGCGAGAGATCCCTTTATGTAGCCGACTATGTCGTGAAGGGCTGTTTCAGTTGATTTGCCTTTACTATATGCATGTCACTGCCGCGACAGGCTGTCTCCAGGGATCTTTGCCCTAAGATTTGTTTCTTTTAACCTCTCAAGAGTCTTCAGCATAAAAGATGACAGACTAATAGGACGTCGCAGGTTTTCCTGCTTTCGGAATGAAAATGACCTTCGTGTCCCTCCATACCACAGGTGTTTATGACATACAAGCTGCTGATACAAGCAGAGTATATCTCCCTAAGCCAAGGAACCAGTCTATCAGACACAGGTAGTAACTCAACCGGTGATACATCATCAGGGCCTGGCGACTTAAAGAAATCGAAACTTCTTATCGCCCAAAGGATTTTCGGTTCTGACACAGTTTTCCTAATAACCTCCGACGAATGCATACCAATGGCAACCTCTTCTGGCGCCACAGACAACGTTCCCACGCAAATTGCAATTTACTAACAAGGGTTCTACTACCTCGGATTTACTGCCACAAGACTCCATTCTTGAGAATTCTTCATTTGATCTTAACAATTTGCCAATAAATGACCGTTTGGCAAGCAATTCAAATATGCTTGATATGCTCGAGGTGACCAACTTTCAAGATCAGCCTCTGGATCGAAAATTTTGCATACTCAACATTGACTATGTTAAGCTTCGTGTCCCTATCTCTATCCGTTCAAAAGTTCCTCAATTATTTTCAACATTTTTTGATTTGGAAACACTGTTCACTATAGGGATCAATTTTTATCCGGTGTGACTATCATGTCAAGAGAGTTCCGAATTGGACCAAAACCTGATCACCATTCGCAGAAATTGACCTACGGATTATGATTTTTAATCCTGATTCATATGCTGGCTTTTCCTCCACTTCATTCTCATTATTTTCTTTCAGTGTATGTTATCCTTGCATTCTCCCAAGAAGAGTGATTTCGAAGGCAGCGATGTGTAACTGTGGACTTCAGCTAAACGCATCACACACAAAAGCAAGCACCTGCAGCCTGGGGCTTGGTGGTCCCAACTGTTCCACTCTAGACTTGGGATAATCCCCAAAACTATTAGGAAAACCGCCACCAAAGAAGAATGGGAATTGTAAAGTACAACAAAAAAAAAAAACACGCATAGCTGTAGTGGGGAATTCAAAAATGTTTGTGCTGTCATTACACCAACGCTTCGAACTTTTCCAAGCAACAAGAGGCCTTGGCATGCAAATTCTAACGCACAAAGAAAATAAAACGAATTGTAGAACGACGACGATTTAGAGTAGAATGCCGCCAAACAAATGTTGAAAGACAAATTGCATTGTGGCAAAAATCTATTGCCAAAGGAATTCAAATGAAACGAAAACATTCCAATAACGATGGCAACAAAAGCAACAACACGAATATGAAAGAGCGCCAAGTGAAAGAGTTGAATAACATAAATAACAGACATAAGCACACCTAGTCTAAATGCGCGAACGTCTCTCACAGCCCCCAGGCGTAGTTGGCCCGTGGCGCGAGAACAATGGCCGTGTTGCTTATGTAGCAGGAACGACAAATAACCTGCTTTTTTCATTTTACCTCCTAATGTGCCAAAGAAAATGTATGGCCAAAAAAAAAAAGAACCCCACGGAAAAGATTCTTTGGTAGCAAGCTTTCTTTGTGCCACCAAAATCCTTTGCCCATCCTTGGTTGAATGCTTGAGTTATGTGCCATATCCTTGCTTTAGTCACAACAGTACATCACACTTGTGTTGCTGACGTTTCATATTCAAATGCGAACTTCATTGGGAAAATTGTTGTCTGATTGGAAATCTGATTTATTTGTGCTCTCGCTATAGGCAATGTATGGTACCATTGCAACTCTTAAAGAGATGGTAGCATTGTAAAGTCAAATTGAGTTGTGTACTTTGTTTCCTTAAGGGTGTTTGCGTAGGGCCAAACTTGCCAGAATAGCCTATGTAAAGTACACCAGCTATAAGAAGTCTGGAACTGCTAGTAAACCAGGAGCTTGCTTTCAAGACAGATGTCTTTAATTCAAAAATTTACAAACTATGTTAAACCTATAAATATGCCAATTAAGTGTCTCTAGGACTGATACACTCAAGCCAAGTCCTTGCTTATTTGGTGAGCTATGACTTGATGACTACATTGGTGAGACGCAAGAGTGCCTTTTACAGGCACCCTTCTACCAATAAGGTTATATTATCCCTTTTCTGGGCAAGGTTACAATAATTTGCTAAATTGCTTTTGTATGATGTGTACCTACTTACCTGGATATTGTGGTCAAAACTGAAATTCAATGAATTTTTTGCTGAAGACCAAATTGCTTTCTAGAAGATCATGTTACACAGATGGATCAAAGCTAGGGGACAGAGTGGCCCTGGGGGTTTACATTGACAACCCAGGAACTGAGATCTTGTTTAGACTGCCCGACCATAATACGGTCCTGCAGGCGGAGAACCGGGCGATCACGGAATGCGTGAGGCGGTGTGGTACTAAAGCGAGGACGTCGAGTCTAAACACCTTTACGGACAGTAAAATGGCCATAAGGGAAATAACAACCAGGAAGGTAAGATCACAAACAGTCTTGCAGAGTAAGAAGGCGATTAACGTCCTCTCTGAAGATGGCGCAAACCGCATCGTATGGGTGCCGGGCCATAACGGAGTAAGGGGGAATGAAGGGGCTGACATTTGACAGTGAATGCCAGAGAACTACTGTCAATTATCTTGGTTAACCCGAAACCTTTCGGGTCGACCCAGTCCGATTTAAAGGCATGGGAGACGAACGGCAGTCTGCCATCAGACTCACTCAGACGTTTCCGTCCATTGCGATACCACAGGAACAGAAGAAGGAAGATGCCATCTAGTTCCTACCGTTGAACCATCCAGATCGCTTTAGAAAGCCCAATAACTTGCGAATCTTCATATCCGCTAAATTAGACAGGTTCTCAAATGAGAATGAGAACCTAAAGTAGAACTCCTTCTAACTCCTAAAGTGCGGGACACACACACACAGAAGGTGTACTATAGTCTCTTCTTCCTCGATGTCCCTACAGCTTCTGCAAAAGTCATTGCTGACAACCTTTAAGCTGTCAGTATGTTTTCCGATTAGACAGTGACCTGTCATAATGGACACATTGACTGAGACGTCTGTTCTGGCCAATGACAGCAACGCAATAGACCTCTTTAAATATAGATTAGGCCACATAGTTTTAGAATGCTCACATCACCCTTTTTGTGACCATGTATCATTCGTTGCCTTTCGGACCTGGTCCTGAAATCTTAGCTTACATGTTGCTAGAGGCATACCCACAGATTCCAGTGTCCCTGGAGTGTGTAAGGTAGTTCCTAGTCTCGCAAGCTCGTCCGCTTTACAATTCCCTGGGATATCTCTGTGGCCCGGCACCCAGAACAGGTGCATTTTGAACTTTTCAGCCATCTCGTTGAGATATCTGCGACAGTCGAGGGCCGTTTTTGTGTTGAGAAATACGTTCCGCTTTACAATTTGCTCCTCCGCTTTACAATTCTCTGGGATATCTCTGTGGTCCGGTACCCAGAACAGGTGAAATTTGAACTGTTCAGTAATCTCGTTGAGAGATCTGCGACAGTCGAGGGTGGTGTTTGTGTTCAGAAATACGTTCTCCATTGTTTTAATAGCTGTCTGAGAAGATATTTATGCCAATCGTCGTTATGACATTATATCTTAACCATTCCATCACATCCTCAATTGCAAGGATCTCCGCTTGATACAAACTGCTGCGGTCCCGTAACCTCTTCGATATGACCAATTCTAGATCTTTAGAGTACACCCCAAAGCCCACCTGGTCGTTTAGTTTGGAACCATCCGTATAGAAGTCTATGTAACTTCTGTTACCAGGGGTATCTTAGTTCCAATCGGTTCTATCAGGAATAGTGGTACAGCAATTTTTATCAAAAAGCGGCTCAGGTAGGGTGTAATCTACACTGCCTGGAACATCGGATATTGTATCAAGGATAATACAGTGTCCGTAGCCGCCACATGACCAATGAGAAAGCTCTCTTAACCTCACGGCGGTGGTCGCTGCAATTTGGGTAGCCACAATGTCCGAAGGCATAAGTAGTAGCATTAAATTCAGTGCTTCAGATGGTGTCGTCCTCAGTGCGGTTGTGATGCACAAACAAGCCATTCTTTGGATACGGTTAAGTATTGAGCAGAAGATGGATTTTTGAAGCGCCGTCCGCCAGACCACATCACTATATAGCATAATAGGTCTGACAGCTGAAGTATATACCCAATGGGGCAAGAGTTGCCTTTCTTGCCCTTTCCATAATGTTGGATTTGAAGTTCAATTTCCTGTCCAGCAAAACATCCAGGTATTTTGCGCTTTCTGTAAATGGAACATTCTCTCCACCCAAGGAGACAGGTTCCACTGTAGGCAACTTGTTTCTCCTGCTGAAAAGAACTTCTTCTGTCTTGCACGGATTTATACCCAGACTACTTTTGGTAACCCATTTTGTTGTTGCTGTAGAGCTTCCTGAAGTATATCTCTTAGAGATATACTTCAGGAAGCGTGCCGCAATTACCACGTCATCAGCATACGCGACCACTTTTACGCCTTTTTCTTCCAGTGACAAAATATATTGTTAATGGCTATATTCCAAAGTAGAGGGGACAGTACACTATTACTGAAAGAAAGTAAGAAGGAGATCAGCAAAGCTTTTGGTATCATAACGGGACACATAGGTCTACGAGCTTAATTATGCAAAATCTGTGCAAAGTGTTTGCATATGTAGGGCATGTGGGAAAGATGGCGAGACGTTGCACAGTGGGAGAAAATCGAAAAAGAACTGTTATCCATACCAAGCCCCTAAATCGGTTCATATCTGGCATTGTGTCCCCACTCAAGTGCTGGTTACTGTAAGCCGCGAAGGTCGGGAAATTACAAAGGAAATGCCACAACGCACAGTGGGAGAAAATCAAAAAAACTTGTAAAAATATGCATTGTGAGAACGGGTAAAGATATCTTTGGAATAGTTAGAGCTGTGGTGTTAGCCTGTGCAAATTTTCAAGGCACTAGGTGATCCGCGCTCCTTTTGGCAGGCCCCTGGAGATGTTTGGGTCATGTCAAGTTTTCATAGTTTTGTCCGAACGGCGTACCGCAGTGCAATACCTCTTTGTGGAGAAGTTTTTACCCCGAACCCTGAACATTTTTTGGATGTTCTCGCCTGGATTCGAAACCAGGCTTTCAGTGTCATAGGAGAGGAGGATAATCTCTGCGCTACGGTGGCCTCCTATAACAAACTGAAATAGCCCCCATATAAACCGATCCCCGAATTTGACCTGTTGAGCCCCAAGGATACTCAATTTCATCCGATTTGACTTAAATTTGCCGCAAAGACTTCAGTTTCAATATCTGTGTGAAGTATGATCTCAATCGGAATAAAAACGGATATAGCCCTAATATAAACCGATACTCGGTCTTGACTTCTTAAGTCCTCTAAACCCTCCATTCTCACATGATTTGCCTAAAATTTGCCACAAGAACTTTTGTTTTGACTTCCAACAACCGTGCCAAGTATGATCCGAATCCAAACCCTTCAACTCCGTTACCCCTATATGAGTTTTTGAGACCATAGAAGCCTCAATCAATTCCCCATTTGATTGTTATAAAATAATTAAATTACAACTGAGTTAATGATGGTAAACTCTTTGCGGAATCCATGGTGGTGGCTTCCCAAGATTCCGCCTTATCATGTTTTTACTTATTGAGACTACTTTGACAAATCATATCTTCTGCACTCAAAATTTGATGCATTCTTAAGTACTTGCCGCATTTTGTACCCGTGCAATCATAGCAATTCCTTACTTTCTTCTAATACTTAAAATCAGCATAATACAAAGAAAATATTTATTCTAATGTGAATCGGGACAAAAAACAAAAGTAAAACAACGAGATGAATCAAAGGGAAAGACACCAGAGAAAATGGAAATTCTTTGAAGTCGAAAGCAAAACAGACACAAAGAATACACCAGAGTCTTAGAAGCCAAACTCGTATCCTATCATTTGCCGCACACATAAATTCTCTTTGTAGGACGTGGTGTATTTGGGCATAAATCAATGTTTGGCTCCTGTCAACATTTGCAACATCTTCCACTAAATCGTTTCTTGGCTATGACTGCGTCTATGGAGGATGGGATGCATGCGCCTTCTTATGCCGCCGGTATGAAATCATTTCCACTATGTGTGTGTAGGTGTGTGGGTGGGGTGTGTGTGTGTCGAAGTCATTGTTCCAATTTGGACGCTCTTTGTGTCGTAGACAACGTAGGATATCAACCTTTAAGATGATTGCCATGGAAAATGCTTCCTACAGCACGTCTAAGAGTAAAACGTTTCTTTCTATTTGTAGCTATAGCAAATCGTTAGTGTGTCTGTGGGTGTATTTGTGTGTGTGTGAGGTTTCTTCATGTGTTTAACTTGAGTTGAGTCGTCGTGTTTCCTTTCCTTCATTTCCTGCGGCATCTGAAGTATTTAAGGGCTTTTGGGATCAATTACTTACTTGTTAAACAGCCAACATCATTTGACTTAATTATGTAATTCCTTAGATTTTCTGAATTTGAGATTTATGTCCGCAATTGATGAGATTTCCGTAGGTGACTGTAAATCACTTTCTTTGCCGCAATACACAAAAGATTCAATAACGAGACAGGAGACACAATCAAGCGGTCGACCATACATGGTGAACTTTAAGGCGATGAGTACTTAAAGAAGTGGGGGATATTAAAAACAAGTAAAAACTTGGCCACCGTAGCGCAGAGGTTAGCATGTCCGCCTGTGACGCTGAACGCCTGGATTCAAATCCTGGCGAGACCACATAAAAAATTTTTCCAAAGGTGGTTTTCCTCTCCTAATGCTGGCAACATTTGCGAGGTACTATGCCATGTAAAACTGCCCTCCAAGAAGGGTTTCGCACGCCGTTCGGACTCCGCTATAAAAAGGAAGCCCCTTATCATTGAGCTTAAACTTGAGTCGGACTGCACTCATTGATATATGAGAAGTTGGCCTCTGTTCCTTAGTGGAATGTTCATGGGCAAAATTTGCATTTGCAAGAACTTGGCAAGTTTGACTGGGCTGAATATTAGGTACCCATCACCACCATGGATTCCCCTAAAAATGTGTCTTTATAAACTCAGCTTGTTTTTAAAGAAGTCATATTAGGGTATAGGTATTTAAGGAGGCGTATATCGTCACATAGACTGATTCGGATAATATTTGGTATGCATGCTGGAAGTCATAATAGCAGCATTTGTGGCAAATTTCAGCCAAATAAGGTAAGAACGGATGGTTTTAGGGGCTAAAGAAGTCAAGATCGGGTATCGGTTTATATAAGGGCTATATCCGTTTTTATACCGATTGGGATCATACTTCACAGAGATGTTGGAACTCAAAACTGAAGTCTTTGTGGCAAACTTCAGTCAAATCGGATGAAAATTGAGGATCCTAGGGGCTCAAGAGTCCAATCCGGGGATCGGTTTATATTGGGGCTATATCAGCTTATATTAGGAGGTCACCGTAGCGCAGAGATAAGCGTGCCCCCCTATGACACTGGACGCCTGGGTTCGAATCCTGGCGAGAACATCTAAAAAATTTTCAGCGGTGCTTATCCCTTCCCAATGTGGGAGAAAATCAGAAAAAATAGTAAAAAATATGCCGTGTGAAAACGGGTAGAGATATATCATTAAAATTAGAAACAATTGAACAATTTCAAGGCCCTAGGTGGTCCGGGCGCCCCTTGTCAGGGCCCTAAATTTGGTCACTTCGGCATTTCAAAAAATTGTTCTGGCTGCCAAATCTTTACTTGTGGTCCGATTTTCAAAATTCTTCTTCTTGCTGAATAGTGCTTAAAAATCCGTTCCGTACAAAAAGATGACAATTTGGCCGAGATTGGCTTTGTATTTTGCAATTTGCAAAGGCTCTTCTGGTTCGATTTTCATTTTTATGCATGATTTGGTTGTGTGATAAAAGTTGCCACGAAACATGTCCACATTTGATTATTTAGTTAAAAGTTATCCAGTTTGGAAATTAAAAAAAATGTGAAAATTTTTTATTTTGAATATATGGTCGAAAAAAATATTTTTATTTATTTGACCTTTTTGAAAAAACTTGTTTGAATAACTTTAATTTTTCTCTCTTATTTGTAAAGAGGGCATTTTGTAGATGCTTTTTAAGTGAAATTTGGGTAAGATATGTCAACTTAAAGCCATATGTACTACAAAATAGACAATTTTTTATTAAAAAAGTGAAAAGGCGTTAAGTTCGGCCGGGCCGAAGTTTGGATACCCATGGTGGGTATCCAAACTTCGGGTATATATGTAAACTCGGGTATATATGTAAACCTTACTTTACTTTAATTGGCTATGACAGAATATTTCTTCCACTAGCCGAACGTAGAGTAGCGTTCCAAGCGCCTCGATCTTCTGCGCTCATTCTAAAATCTCTGACACCAAGTTTCGAGGTGTCTCCCACAACTTGATCTTTCCATCGAGCTTTTGGTCTTCCCGGTTTGCGTGTACCACCGTGTTTGCCTTCAAAAGACTTCTTTGCTGGAGCTTCTTCATCCATTCTGACAACATGACCCAGCCAACGCAGCCGTTGTATTTTGATGCGTGTAACTATGCTATCGTCGTCATACAGCTAGTGGTTCATACGTCGCCTATATTCTCCGTTAACGCAAACTGGTCCATATATTTTACGAAGAATCTTTCTCTCAAATACTCCAAGCACTGCCTCATCTGCTTTCACAACTACCCACCTTTCGTTAAAATCCGGTGAAAAATTCATAACTTATGCCCCATAGCAGCTATATAGACATATGATCCGATTTAGACCAAATACTTATAAGTACAAGTCATTGCTCAGTTGCCCCTTTTATGGGGCCAGTACTTTAAATCGAGATATCGGTCTATATGACAGCTATATCCAATCTGGACCGATTTGGACACGTTTCAGAAAAATGTCGAAGAGCCTAACACCTAACAACTGTCCCAAATTTCGCCGAAATCGGAAAATAAATATGCCTTTAATGGCCCCAAAACCTTAAATCGAGAGATCGGTCTATATGGCAGCTATATCCAAATCTGCACCGATCTGAGCCAAATTGAAGAAGGATGTTGAAGGGCCTAACGCAACTCACTGTCCCAAATTTCGGAGAGATCGGACAATAAATGCGCCTTTTATGGGCCCAAAACCTTAAATCGAGAGATCGGTCTATATGACAGCTATATTCAAATCTAGACCGATCTGGACCATATTGAAAAATGATATTCAAGGGCCTAACACAACTCACTGTCCCAAATTTCGGCGACATCGGACAATAAATGCGCCTTTTATTAGCCCAAAACCTTAAATCGAGAGATCGATGTATATGGCAGCTATATCCAAATCTGGACCGATCTGTCCCATATTACAGAAGCATATCGAGGGGCTTAACCTAATTCACTGTCTCAAATTTCAGCGACATCGGATAATAAATGCGCCTTTTATGGGCCCAAAACCTAAAATCGAGAGATCGGTGTACATGGCAGCTATATCCAAATCTGGACCGATCTGGGCCAAATTAAAGAGGAATGTCGAAGGGCCTAATACAACTCACTGTCCTCAATGTTGGCAAAATCGGACAATAAATGCGCCTTTTATGGGCGCAAGACCTTAAATCGAGAGATCGGTCTATATGGCAGCTATATCCAAATTTGGTTCGATCTGGGCCGAATTAAACTGGGATGACGACTGACCTAACACAACTCACTGTTCAAAATTTCAGCAAAATCGGACAATAAATGTGGGTTTTATGGTCCTAAGACCCTAAATCGCCCTATATGGGGGCTATATGAAGATATAGCCCGATATAGCCCATTTTCGAACTTAACCTGATTATGGACCAAAAAAGTTTCTTTGCAAAATTTCAGCTCAATATCTCTATTTTTAAAGACTGTAGCGTGATTTCAACAGACAGACGGTCGAACATGGCTAGATTGTCTTAGATTTTTACGCTGATCAAGAATATATATACTTTACAGGGTCGCAAATGGATATTTCGATTTGTTGCAAACGGAATGACAAAATGAATATACCCCCATCCTCCGGTGGTGGGTGTAAAATATGGAATAACCCATGGAGTTCAAAGATTCCAAAACCCCCAATTGGGCACATTTTTTTACACTTTATGTCCCTTTAACCCATGCAAAAAATTTTTTGCGCCTAGCGATATTTGTAGCCTCCAGAGCAAATTTACTAAAAAATTACGATTTCGAAGCCATCTTCGCCCAAAAGTAGTGATTTAGTGTTTACAAAGAGGTATTTTAACCCGTTCTCATGGGGATGGGAGGATACTCATCTCGTCATTCTGTTTGTAGCGCTTTGAACTATTGATCTGCGACTCCATTAAGTATATATATTCCCGACATTCGGAGTCGATCTAGCCATGTCCGTCCGTCCGTCTGTCGATGGCGGTCGAACGCGTAAAGCTAGTCGCATGCGGTGTTCTTCTACGCATTCCGACAACTGTGCCAAGTACGGTCTAAATCGGTCTTCAACATGATATAGCTCCCATATAAACCGATCTGCCGATTTGACTTCTTAAGCCTTACAAGTCGCAATGTGTGTCCGATTTGGCTGCAATTTTGCAAACAGTGTTCTGTTATGACTTCCAATAACTATGGCAAGTACGGTCCAAAACAGTCTATAACCTGATATAGCTCCCATATACACCGGTCTCTCTCAATTATCCTTGTTCGGTTCCTAGAAGCTTTAATGTTTGCTGGTTTAACAGAAGTTTGGTATGTAGAATAAAATTGTGCCCTTGGAGGGGCATATACATTTTTTGCAGAATCGGAATATCTGCAAAATTTTAATCGGCTAACTTTTCCCATTCGACCGCTTTCATGATTTCTACAGCCGGACGGACACGGCTAGATCGACGCACTATGTCGAGACGGTCAAGAATATATATGCTTTATGGGGTCGCAGATCAATATATATAGATGTTGCAAACGGCAGGACTAGATAAGTATATCCCCACTCTATTGTGGTGGGTATAAAAAGGCCCCACTAGTTGTATTGTTGTTCTATTTGGAGCATATTTATATCCTACACTTTTGCCAAATTAATGAAGGTGCTCTACATACCCAGGAACAGGGGCAAACTTCTCACATATCAATGAGTGCAGTCCAATTCAGGTTTAAGCTCAATGATAAGGGGCCTTCTTTTTATAGCCGAGTCCGAACGGCGTGCCGCAGTGCAACACCTCTTCGGAGAGAAGTTTTACATGGCATAGTACCTCACAAATGTTACCAGCATTAGGATGGGAAAACCAGCGCTCAATTTTTCTTATGGTCTCGCCAGTTTGCCTCTGTTCCTTAGTATAATGTTCATGGGCAAAATTTGAATTTGCATTTTGCTCTACATACCCATCGACTATTGAGCACTGTGTAGAGTACTGAAACATGACTCAATATATACGTTGTCATTTTCGCTGCGCATAATAGTTTGGCGCAACTAGTGTGCGAATCGACTCATATAACATGTGTCAAAGGGCACAAAAATAATACTCATGACCTTTTCTTAACTTCACAACCTGAAAATGATTAAGTTAATATTCTTGCATCTCTTGGTAACGCCGATTCATAGTTTCAGCATGTTTTTCGTATTCTGCGCTTAGTACTGCTTCCTCCCCAGTCTCGAAGTGGTCAATATTTTCATACGAAATAGCCCGTTGGGAAGAGCACAATGGATCCTTTCTTCTTTTTCTAGATGATGATATAAATGCTACTGCTGAAATGATTGAGAAGATAATTTAGAATGCAATGAGGACATTTATTCCAGTTAAGACTATAAGGGCTAAATCAGATGACAAAAGTTGGTTCAACCAGACATGCAGGGATGCTGTCAGATCGAAAGAGGTGGCATTCCGTAATTGACGCTTGGATAAAAATGCCAATACTGAACTGCTGCGCTAGCAGGCAAGATCTTCGTGTGCCAAACTGCTTAATCGCGAAAAATTTCTTTACGAACGGCTACTACGTACTAAGGTTTCTGCTTCTACGTGAGGAAGTAAAAGCTTTTGGTCATTCGTGAAAAGGGTAGTTCTTCATCTGTCCCAATTCTTGTTACGGATGATCAAACGTTCACCGACTTGGTTGATAAGGCTAACTTATTGGTTGATATATTTATAGCAAACTTTTCCCTCCCGGATAGCAATCAACCACTCCCCTTAATCGAAGATGTATTTGGCGTCATGACCCAGGTATTTTTTTGAACTCGTGGAGTTAAAAGTGTTCTTGAGAATCTAGAAATAAATAAATCACCGGGCCCGGATGGCATATCAACACTTGTCTTGCGCAAGTGTTCTTCGACGCTCGCTCGTCCTGTAAGCAATTTTTTCAGCCTATGCTACCGTGCGAAGATTGCGAACGTTCAGTCAATACCCAAGAAGGGTGAATCGAACGACCCTACGAATTACCAGCCAATTGGGATATGCTCCGCTCTCTCCAAGTTTATGGTTTGAAGGGTTAATCATCATCTTGTGAGGCATTAAGAGTCGAATGACCTTCTTAGCCTTGAATGCAGAGGTTAGCATGTCCACCCATGACCCTGAACGCCTGGTTTCGAATCCTGGCGAGACCATCAGAAAAAATGTTCAGCGTTGGTTTTCCCCTCCTAATGCTGGCAACATTTGTGAGGTACTATGCCATGTAAAACTTCTCTCCAAAGAGGTGTCGCACTGCGGCACCCCGTTTGGATTCGGCCATAAAAAGGAGGCCCCTTACCATTGAGCTTAAAACTTGAATCGGACTGCACTCATTGATATGGTGGAAGTTTCCCCCTGTTCCTTAGTGGAATGTTAATGGGCAAAATTTATTGTTGTTGTTTGACCAACAATTTGGGTTCCGCCGAAATCGCACTACGGGGGACCTCATGGCATTACTGTCGGAAAGTTGGTGAGAGTAAACTGTGGCTCTGGATATCTCCAAGGCATTTGATATGGTCTGGCACGGTGCACTACTATCAAAGCTTGTCGCATTTGGTATAGGTAATGCCTTCGCTTTATTTATTTCGAGCTTTCTCAGAGATCGCACTATACGAGTCTTTATAGATGGGTGCTCATCCAATGAGCATAAATTGACCGCAGGTGTACCCCAGGGCTTTGTCCTTCCTGCTTCTCTTGATCTTACTTTCATCAACGATCTGTTCAGTCAGACATCGAATCCGATCTACTCATTTGCGGATGACAGTAATCTCTGTCATTAGTACTCATTCGAGCATAGGCCAAGTCTTCGAGAGATTGAGGACAAGAAGCGGGTTATGGACAAAACATTCTACAAGGTTTTGCTGGTAGCTAAAAAATCACCCTTTATTGGGTTGGCTTTGGAGCTTCTTTATTCATTCGGACAACATGACTTAGTCAATGCATCCGTTGTAGTTTGATGCGTTTAAGTACGCTTTTGTCGCCATAGAGCTTGTGGTTGATATTCTCCATTCTCCGCTGATGTTCTCCATCAACGCATATTGGTTCACATATTTTACGAAGGATCTTTCTCTCAAACACTCCAAGTACTCTTTGTTTCGTTCACCGCGGTTCCTTTTCTTATTTTCATCAACGATCTGTTGAGTCAGACATGGAATCCGATCTACTCATTTGCGGATGACAATTATCGCTGTCATTCGTACTCATTCGATTATAGGCCCAGTCTTCGAGAGATCGAGGACAAGGGGCAGGTTATGGACGATACACTCTGCCAGGATTTGCTGGTAGCTAAAAAATCACTCTTTATTGGGTTGACTTTGGAACTTCTTTATTCATTCTGACAACATGACAACAACATGCAACCGTCTCGGTTTGATGCGTTTAAGTATGCTTTTGTCGCCATACATTTGGTGGTTGGTATTCTCCATTCTCCGCTGTTATTCTCCATCAACGCATATTGGTTCACACTATTTTACGAAGGATCTTTCTCTCAAACACTCCAAGTACTATTTGTTTCGTTCACGGCGGTTCCGAGGTTATATAGGTGGTCCTTCTTCTCCTTCTCTTTTTCTTATATTCATCAACGATCTGTTGAGTCACGAGTAACGAATCCGATCTACTCATTTGCGGATGACAGCAATAGATGTCATTCGTACTCATTCGACCGTAGGCCGAGTCTGCGAGAGATCGAGGACAAGGGCAGGTTATGGACGATACACTCTACCAGGATTTGCTGGCCATTTTTGAGTGGGGTCGAATGAATCGAGTAGATTTTAATGCACGAAAGATTCAGTGCTGTTTGTTGTCTAACAAACGATTCGCTGACCCATTACGATCATCTTTGTCTACCAACGGTATAGATGTTGAGCAATCAGAAGCTCTTTATGTTCTGAGCATGAAAATACAAAGTGATGTCCGTTGGGCTAAACGTGTATTTGAAGTGTCGAAAGTAGCATTCAAGTGTTTAGGCTTCCCTAAACGGTGTAAGAATTACTTCACTCCCTCTGATCTTCTTAACATCTATAGCACTCTTATAAGGCCCAAATTGGAGTACAACTCACATGTATGGACAGGAGCTTCAAAATCATCCCTAGAGCTACTGGGACCGTGTACATAGGAGAGCGTTGGCGTTGATTGAGGAAAGTAGGATATCCAATTCTTTGTCTCCCTTTAAACATCGTCGCAATGTGGTTGTTTTGGCGCTGCTCAATCGGTACTTTCATGGTGGGTGTTCGTCTGATATTCGAGATTGAGAACACGAGGCGGGCCAGGATTTGCTGGCGATTTCTGAGTGGAGTCGAATGAATCGAGTAGATTTCAAATGCAAGGAAGACTCAGTGCTGTTTGTTGTCGCCCATTACGATCATCTTTGTCTATCAACGGTATAGATGTTGAGCAATCAGAAGCACCTGATGTTCTGGGCATGAAAATACAAAGTGATGTCCGTTGGGCCTAAACATGTATTTGAAGTGTCGAAAGAAGCATCCAAGTGGCTTAGGCTTTCTTAAACGGTATAAGAATTTCTTCACACCTTCTGATCTTCTTAACATGTA